>NC_056743.1:762289272-762296772 GCF_019279795.1 Protopterus annectens | reverse complement strand
AACTGTCAGTAGCCAGGGTTGATGGCTTTAGATTAAGTAAATATCTTCTTATAGCAGAGGAAGGGATGAAGTGAAAGCTGAATGAAAGAAAGAGGTTTTCTTCTGATGTGGGCATAAGGAGAGAGGAAGAGGGATTGTCTTTAAGGACAGAACTGCCTGTAGAAACTGGAAGTTAAACTGAATGGCAATGGGATCTGTGCTATTAAAAGTTGTGGCAGTGGGTGTGGTAGTTTGCCCATGTTGTTTGTATTATTGCTTATTCTAGATTGTCTACCTATTTAATATGTTTTTTAGTGAGATTTCTAAGGTGTCTATAGTATTTGAAGGTGTTTGAGTTTTACATTTGTCCCAGTGTTTCTAGGTTTTAACTCTGTGTAACTAACATAAGTTGTCTGCTTTTTAATGACTTGCTTTGTCAGCCATGATGCTGGGTTTGATTTCGCTCTTTATTTTTACAGGTGTATTTGTTTAGTACATTCAGAAAGATAACCCCTGAAAAGAGGCTATTGGCCTCATAGGCCTAATTCAGTTGACAGATGGTAAATTAAGTAAAAAAATACAGTTTCATATATTCATTTTCCTTTTATCGCCATTTTATCATTCACACAGGAAGGTCATAATACTATTCTCAGGTTCATAGCAGAGGAAATGTACATTTTGCAAATGAAACCGTGCTCAGACATAGCTTACAAAAGTTCCAACAGTCTGAAGTAAGATAGAAATGTGACATTTTTAAAGATAATTTTTCTCTACTGTGGCACTACAGAGGTTATAATGCATTCATTCAGTTTCACTTCCTAATCTCGAATTACTGAAATCCCAAATTTCCGTAACCCAAGACTATAAAGTTGAACCATTCACAATACCAAAACCCATAATCCCAAATCACACAATCACGAACAGACACACACCATACACCACATAATACACACACCATTCCACCCATAGCACACCAACCTACACTACATATAAGCAAGGGGGTAAGCCCCCCTGCACTCCCCCACCCCCCACTTATATATATATATATATATATATATATATATATATATATATATATGTATACCAACTCCGAGGTAGCACATATAAAAAAAAACCTCACACCACGCTATCCTCCACTCGCTCGCACACAAATACATATCACACATACACAAACACCAACAAATCCAACACTCACACATACAATGTACAAAAACACACACAAACTCTCACTTACCTGCCATTTCAGGCATCATAACACTACATGCGATGTATCGGAAATGCATAAGCGTGGATTCGAGATATTTAAATTTGCTCTTATGCACTTTCGGCATTCTTGTTTTTGGCTTCATGGTCTCAGGTTACTGAAATTTGAGATTTCAGTAATTCGAGATTTTGAAGTGTAACCCTTCATTCACAGCCAGTAAAACTGAGATGTCACACTTATAGCAACCGACATACATCTTTAGACTCCTGAGCATTCTGTGGAAAAATAAAGTTAAAAAGTACACAACAAACAAATGTTATGTATCTTATGAAAGTACAGTTGTGTAAAATCTTACCATAATGGTAGATGTTCTTCTCTTCACCATTGCAGTATTCATTATACTATGGATCCCCTGCCAAGGGTGGCCCAATAACTGGTATACCAAAGCTTTAGGTTGCTTTAAGGTATGTTGCAAGTCACATGTATGCTCCTCACGTAACATAGGGCATAAAGACATCTGGATGTACCATCCACAGAAATGAGAGCCCCAGCAGGAATGTCAGTCCAAGGAAAAAAAGAGGTAACCAGTACATCCGGAAGACCAATGGACCAGAGGGAGGTGTGATAAGATTTTAAACAACTGTACTTGGTCCTTCTCTTCACTGTTGCAGCATTCATTACATTAGGGAGAGTGCCAAAGCTCAGGAAGAAACTTGGGAGAAGGGAGGACCAGAAGAGCCCACTATGAAGCCATGAAGGATGGCCCGTGCAAAACCAACTCTAGCAATGGAGATTCCATCCAACTTGTAGTGCTTGGTAAATGTATGCACAGAAGTCCAGGTAGATGCCTCAAAAGTAGAGTTAGTATCCAAACCCTTGAAAAAAAAGCAACAGAAGAAGCCACAGCTCTAGCAGAATGAGCCTTAACAGAATAAAGAAACTATTACCATGAAAGGAATAACAGAAAGAAAAAAGCTTTTGAGATCAAAGAAGAAATAGTTTCCTTGGATACTGCTAATGCTAAGCACATGGGATGAAAGGAAATAAAGAACTGATCAGATTTCCTAATTGTCTTAGTCTTATCCAAATAAAATCTGAGCTGTCTATGCACATCCAACATGTGCAGCACATTGTCACTGACAGATTGCAGAGAGGGGAAAAATATGGGCAAACGAATAGACTGATTAAGGGACAAACATTCACCACCTTGGGCATAAAAGAAGGATTAGTATGCAAGGACACCTTGTCGTTATGAAACACCAGAAACAGGGGACAAGCCATAAGGGCCTGAAGCTCAGACACCCATCTGGCAGAAGTAAGGGCTAACAAAAGTACATTCTTCCAAGAGCAATGTTGCAAAGAAGCTGAAGCTGCAGGCTCAAAAGGAGCCCAAGTCAATTTTTCCAAAAAACATTAAGATCCCAGGGAGGAGGAACAGGCTTCTGTGATGCCTAATATGAAGGACACCTTTAAAGAGTTGTTAACCTTCAAATCTAGATGCTAAAGGAGGAGATAAAGGCAGACAAGAAGAGGCAGCTATAACTGGGCCTTGACAGAAGACTAAGTCAACCCAGCACTGAGCAATTCACACAGATAAGATAGAAGCAAAGGAACATCTACAGAAAGTGGATCCATGTTACAAGAAATACACCAAACAGAAAACCTCTTCCACTCAGATAAGTAGGATTTCCTAGTACTGGGTTTCCTCATTTCACCTCCTACAGGACCTAAGGATGATCTCAGAAGAAAAGGTGTCTATGTGGAATCAAAATCCTATCATCCACAGTATCATTTGAAGAGTGGACAGGTGGGGATGGATGTGAGATACCTTGTCCTGTGTAAGTAGACACACCTTGTGAGCTAACTTGAGATGACTGCCCTTGGCTAAATGCAGAAGAAGAGTGAACCGTTGTTACAGACAGATACAAAAGGATGTATGGTAGTGCAAGGAACCAAGTCAAAACACACACTGTTCGTGGTGGCCTTTTTGGGGACTCTGTCACTCACACTGGCATTTACCCTTCTTGGATGACATGAAACTCCACAAGCAACAATATCAAAGAAAGATAAATAAAAAATAACCCCAATGGGGCACTTATCCACAGCAGTATGGGCATTTAGAATGACAATCAAGAGATGGCATTCAGACTGGTGGCAAAGAAGTTCTGAGGATGATACATCCGGATGTCAGCTTTATGCCCTACATTATGTGAGGAGCATGTGTGTGAGATACAGTGTACCTTAAAGCAACCTAAGGGTTTGGTATACCAGCTGGAAATTGGGGCCTTGGCAGGAGATCCCTAATGTAATGAATACTGCAACAGTGAAATGCAATTAAAGTGGTGCATACAGTAATGGCCAACATATTTAAAGTTTTTGCATACATATTGCAATAGACTACAAAGTAATGAAATCCAGAATTATATAATTATCAAAATGTTTACAAACAACTTTTCTTATCTTGGGAAATATGAAATGTAGACATACAAAGTCAGGAAAGCTTTTATTTAGTTAGGTTTGAATGACCACACTATGTCAAAAATTACTTTCTGGAGAAAGGCTTACTGAGATATTTACAAAATATTTGCATATTCAACAATATAACTAATGAGCATCTCTCAAGTTGCACAAATTACAGAGCAACATTAGTGCCAACGTTTGATGAAAATCATGTAAGTTTTCACTTGATGTCGTGACGGAGCTTGTAAGTCACTTGATTTTGGAAACAGTAATATACATATGGGAATATTGTATACAGTATCTTCATAATTACTGCTGAACAATAGTCTAGCATAGGTCATTGTGCATGAACAGTGGCAGTGTATTTCTCTGTTTCCCTGAACTGGGCTTCAGATTATGTTCCTCAATAACATTTAGCTATGTAGCACAGTGCTGTGGAGGGAAAAGGCTTAACTATGGCCAGATGACTTGAGTGTGATTAGAAGTTTGGGCATCTGGAGTAGATGTTAGGGAAGATGGTCATGCATATTCTTTGGGTAAGGACTGTGCCAATGGTAGTGGATCATTCTTTGAGCTGTGGTGAAGGCCAGGGCTTGGAAGAATCATTGGAGTAGGCAAGAAGAATTGCCAAGGTGTGAGTGCATTGGGGCCCAAGACAGTAATATCTAAGCTATAGCATAAAAGGAATGAACAAATAAACTTTCCAAAGAACACAAAAAGCCCAAGGCAAGCAGCAGGATATGCCCCTTTTCAGTAAGCAGTCACAAAATTACTCAGTCCAATAAATACAAATACAGGAGTTTATTCAGTAAAACAGATGAGCGCTTTCATCCTGAATACTTCAGAACTTCATCAGATAATTAATTAACCTATTCTAATACATTTTATACTAAAATTTGAAAAACGTCATGCCTGTTAAATCAATCAGCTTAAATGACACACACCCTTAAAGAAAAACACATTATAAAACAGTGGCTCTATGTGGAAATACATTAAACAGTGTATTTTAAAATGAAAACTAAATGCAGTTGAAAAATGCATATATAAATATATATATTTCTAAAGTCTTCAATTTTAAAAGGGAACTTATGGAAATGTGCTCATTCAAAATAGGCCAGCTGGATGCATCAAGTCGCAGCTGCCAGTATAGTTCCCTTTTCTATAAAAGTAGGGACCAAGCACCACCATCACGGAGTTCTGTTTTGATAATATCCATGGTGGTGCTTGGTCCCTACTCTTAGAGAAGAGGGAACTATACTGGCAGCTGCGACTTAATGCATCCAGCTGGACAGGTTTGAATGAGCACATTTCCATAAGTTCCTTTTTAAAATTGAAGGCTTTAGAAAGATAATACACAACTGATTAGATTTTACATATTTTTCTTTGTTATACAAAAAATATATTTATATATGCATTTTTCAACTGCATTTAGTTTTTATTTTAACATACTGTTTAATGTATTTCCACATAGAACCACTGTTTTATAATGTGTTTTTCTTTAAGGGTGTGTGTCATTTAAGCTGATTGATTTAACAGGCATGACCTTTTCTTAAATTTTAGTATAAAATGTATTAGAATAGGTTAATTATCTGATGAAGTTCTGAAGTGTTCAGGATGAAAGCGCTCATCTGTTATACTGAATAAACTCCTGTATTTGGATTTATTGGTCTGAGTAATTTTGTGACTGCTTACTGAAAAGGGGCATATCCTGCTGCTTGGCTTGGGCTTTTTTTAATATCTAAGCTATACCTAAACGCCCACCCAGTCCACAAATGTAGCTTTGTCATTCCAGGATGGTGGGGCCAGAAAAAAACACACCGGAAGCCACAGTATGATGGCTACTTGCCAAGTTCTGACTGACTTACAGGTGAGTGATGGAAAGAATCCAAAGAACATGTATTCATGGCCTCCCTGACAAAGTCAAAACTTTTTCTTTTGTTCTTTGCAGCTAACCATTAGCTGACCCCAGGCCTGTCCTCATTCACTGGATCTACTGGGCTCCTCTTTCTCTACCAGACTTATTATGATCCATGCTTAAGGTTAATGAGGAAATGGAGACATCTGGTGCATTGACATGTTGCTGCTGAGGAGTTTTGTTTTAATTTTATGCCTAACTTCCATGTGCAGAACTGTAGACATGCAGATACTGTCATGCAGTAGGGACATGCCTGCATATCATATTGCCTCCTCAGTGGCTCAGCAAATGCCCAATACATTTTTTTACTATAGAACACCACCTCTACTTGTCCCCAGCCTCCTCCAAGGATTGGACATGAGGTATGCCTGAGTGGTTGACCTACCTCCTAAGATGGTCACACTCATCTTACCCTACCCAGCACCTCAGATACCTAAGCCACTAAATGAGCCTGTGTTAAATGGCCAGTATTCAAGGTCTTTATCCCTCTACATTATTGCACTGGTCAGTGTGGGTCAAACTCTGGCATGTCTGTAACATGGGGGGAGAAACCACAGTTGGCATCACTGGAGAGATGGCACTGATGAGAAGACTGGTCAGTAGCAACACTGGACAAAATAAAATGAAAACTAACACATACCACACTCACTTAGAAAAATACAAATGTAAATATAAAAATTATGAGTAGCAAATCACAAACAGTGGTTAATACATCCACTGTAGCACATCTTACATCAATGATCTTTGTGCATTTTTTTTCCTTTTTACAACTTGCCCTTTCCAGTGCTAGTTATTATTAATTAGTAAAATACTCATTTAAGGAAACCAGACTCGAAAAGTCATGACACCATCAGGCTCAAGGGACGTTAACTGGAAATATATCAAAAGGCACTGAAGGACAAAATGAGAAAGTGTGTGTGGAATTTTACTATGACATATTCAAAGTAGTCAACTTAGGGATCTTTGTTAAACTGTTGCATGCTTTTGTTCTACTTAGATAATCTTGCAGCTATATTCGTTAAATCAAATTTTAAGTTTGAGCTGTAGAAATTTAGCTTGAGTGCTCATGTGGTGGAGGTTCATAGATAGTATCTTGAAAAATTGTGCTCAAAATCTTAAAGTTTGGCAGATTTATGGATGCTTGTTAAAAATATTGTTAAAAAAACTATACTCTTTATGTCTTGTCAGGTTCCATTTCTAATAATGGATTGTTGAGCAAAGGTGATATGAATTTTAAACTATATAGAATTATATATAAAATTATGGCATGCCTTTTTCAGGCAAGTCATTTTGTTGTATGATGTTATGAAAGTCCATTTGTAGAGAGTCATTTTTGTAAATCTCATTTTGGGTCTTAAATTGTGCAAGTGCAGTGCCACAGTACAAACAGTGGTATTCCATACATGATAAAGTGAAAATTTAAGCTCAGATTAAACATTTTGGCAGAGTTATGGAAATTTGTTGAAAATAAAATTAATAAATAATAAAGTGAGTTGCCCATTTTAACTAATTGATGTGCAATGGTATAACATTAACAAATTATATATTTGGTATGAAAGTTTTAGGGTAGTCACATTACTAACACTTTTGTCAAACCATAGGTTCATAGGTTAATGACCACATGTGATGTCTGGGTATCTGCACAAGTTTTCTGCTACATGTGGAACCCATTTGATGGACAAGTAACTAGTAATCTGATTGTTCAGTGCTTTTTTCCCATTTTATAATATATGTGTATATAGTAGATCCATATAATCGAAAGTCAACTTACCTGAAGATGACTTAACTGAGACAAGAACACCGAACTATTACTTTACCGAATGATCACACTACCAAAGCTTTTATCAGGGTAACTATGCACTTTTGTCAAACCATAGCATGTTGCTAAGCAATTCTTTTGCAAATGTCATCTCCAAGTTGTTTTTGCAAATTGCATTTTGGA